>NW_026054643.1:1197241-1245129 GCF_022830035.1 Ophidiomyces ophidiicola
ACAATGACTCAGTAAGTTTGAAAATAAAATCTCAATCAGTTACTGTTCAAGACTCTTTTTAGAGACAATGAAAGAGATGTCTTCAGAATTTTCTGCTTCATCTGAAGCAGAGTTCTCAATCACTGTCATTTCTTCAAAAAATTAAAGTGAAGAGATATCATTGCCATCAGTTTCTGTTTATGCAACAGAAAGTTATGTCTCTGAAGACTTTGAGATCTCTTCTTAGATGTCACAGTTCAATCAGTCTGATTCTGATTATGATGATATAAGTGATTTCTCTCTGTTTCTTCTTTTCTTAGTGCTTCATAATTACTTTTACAAAGTCAGAAATGTCATTTATAAAGTGTTTTCTCACTTCATAATTCCCTTTCTGTGTGCATGGCTGATGACTTATTCAGAGTGCTAATATTTAAGCTTGATGAGAACACTCAATGATGTCTACTGTATTTAGTAATAATTCTTTTTTAACTATTAGTTTCATTGTCTCAGTTGATCAGATCTTGAAAAAGAGTGATCATTCATCTTTCAGATCTGAAACTTTTATTAATAATGTATCATTTTGTTTTTCTCAATCTGATTCATTTCTATCACATTCTCAGACTATCATTTCTTATAATTCATCTAGTGATACTCAGCAATCTTTTAAATATAAATATTTCTTTCTTGATCTTCTCTCTCTCTCTCTTTCTTTTTCTTTTTCAACAACATTTTTCTTTATTTTAATAAGAGTTTCAGACAAGCATTCTCTTCTTGATGATTATGAATCTTGAGAGACTTCATAAACAGCTTTTCTCAGTGTCAATATATTATACAGAGAGATAATTTTGTCATGTCTTTCTTCTGTTCAAAATTAAAATGTCAAAACATGAGCAACAATGACTCAGTAAGTTTGAAAATAAAATCTCAATCAGTTACTGTTCAAGACTCTTTTTAGAGACAATGAAAGAGATGTCTTCAGAATTTTCTGCTTCATCTGAAGCAGAGTTCTCAATCACTGTCATTTCTTCAAAAAATTAAAGTGAAGAGATATCATTGCCATCAGTTTCTGTTTATGCAACAGAAAGTTATGTCTCTGAAGACTTTGAGATCTCTTCTTAGATGTCACAGTTCAATCAGTCTGATTCTGATTATGATGATATAAGTGATTTCTCTCTGTTTCTTCTTTTCTTAGTGCTTCATAATTACTTTTACAAAGTCAGAAATGTCATTTATAAAGTGTTTTCTCACTTCATAATTCCCTTTCTGTGTGCATGGCTGATGACTTATTCAGAGTGCTAATATTTAAGCTTGATGAGAACACTCAATGATGTCTACTGTATTTAGTAATAATTCTTTTTTAACTATTAGTTTCATTGTCTCAGTTGATCAGATCTTGAAAAAGAGTGATCATTCATCTTTCAGATCTGAAACTTTTATTAATAATGTATCATTTTGTTTTTCTCAATCTGATTCATTTCTATCACATTCTCAGACTATCATTTCTTATAATTCATCTAGTGATACTCAGCAATCTTTTAAATATAAATATTTCTTTCTTGATCTTCTCTCTCTCTCTCTTTCTTTTTCTTTTTCAACAACATTTTTCTTTATTTTAATAAGAGTTTCAGACAAGCATTCTCTTCTTGATGATTATGAATCTTGAGAGACTTCATAAACAGCTTTTCTCAGTGTCAATATATTATACAGAGAGATAATTTTGTCATGTCTTTCTTCTGTTCAAAATTAAAATGTCAAAACATGAGCAACAATGACTCAGTAAGTTTGAAAATAAAATCTCAATCAGTTACTGTTCAAGACTCTTTTTAGAGACAATGAAAGAGATGTCTTCAGAATTTTCTGCTTCATCTGAAGCAGAGTTCTCAATCACTGTCATTTCTTCAAAAAATTAAAGTGAAGAGATATCATTGCCATCAGTTTCTGTTTATGCAACAGAAAGTTATGTCTCTGAAGACTTTGAGATCTCTTCTTAGATGTCACAGTTCAATCAGTCTGATTCTGATTATGATGATATAAGTGATTTCTCTCTGTTTCTTCTTTTCTTAGTGCTTCATAATTACTTTTACAAAGTCAGAAATGTCATTTATAAAGTGTTTTCTCACTTCATAATTCCCTTTCTGTGTGCATGGCTGATGACTTATTCAGAGTGCTAATATTTAAGCTTGATGAGAACACTCAATGATGTCTACTGTATTTAGTAATAATTCTTTTTTAACTATTAGTTTCATTGTCTCAGTTGATCAGATCTTGAAAAAGAGTGATCATTCATCTTTCAGATCTGAAACTTTTATTAATAATGTATCATTTTGTTTTTCTCAATCTGATTCATTTCTATCACATTCTCATTCTCAGTCTGTGCTTTTTTCTATACTGTGTTCATTTTTAAGTATTGATTCTCTCTTCAATGCACTCAAGATATGTTGAGTTACTTTGTAACATGATTTATAAGACAGTTTCTGCTTCATAAATTCATTTATAAAGTGATATCAAGAGTCTCAACTAATGCTTTTCTTTCTCTAGAAGTTAATCTTATCAACTTCTTCTCTATCTACTGTGTCTGCTTCTGCTTCTGCTTCTACTTCTCTGATCTCTGTCCCAGCTGTTAACTTACTGATCAGAACATTAGTTACTATGAGTCATCTTCTGCTCTTAATTTCAGATCAGAATTTATCTGATCATAAGAGACAACTTCTTACTTTTTCTCTTCTTCAGTCTGCAACTTTTACTGATTCAACAGACTCTGTTCAGCTGAGAGATAGAGTTCAGCTTTAGAAAAAAGTTCTGATCATCATGACAGATAATTATCTTCAGCAGTTATGTACAGCATGTCAGAGTAACTTAAATCTTTCATTGAAAAAGTGTGTCATAAATCTTCTTAATAGAGACAGATGCAATAACTGTGTCTATCAGACACATAAAATTTATTCTTTCAATTCTTAGAATTGTTCTCTTATTTTCTTTCTTTTGTTACTGCAGACTTTGATCATTGTGAGAATATCACATTCTCAAATATAATCAAATTTATATACTATATATTGTCTTATATAACATGTGTATAACATGTATAACTTCTATAACATTTACAGAGTCATATACATAAATCTTGATTGAATATAAAGTTTGATCTATAACTCTTTTTGGATTAGTTCAAACTCTATTCTATAAAAGTTTATTTCAAACTTTATTTTCCAATAGAGTTACAGCAATAAGGTTACCACCATAGTATTGCTTGTATAAATTATTAATCAAGGAAAGAATAATAAATTGAGATGGCAAATTACATCATAATATGATATTACATCATATAAAATGTCATCATATGTGACATCATCAATAACATTATAGAATTCAATGTTGCATAGTTTATTTTCAAGATTAATAAACTATTGCACATTATATTCAACTTTAACAAGTTTTATAATCAGTTATACCAACTTTCTATAAATCTACATTATAGATATCCTGATTTATAGAAAGTATCAGTCACTGAAACCAGAATTTATAAAATGCCTCATATAATAATTCAGTTTTCTAAAAAGTATAACTACTTTTTACAAAACTATTGCAAGTATTGCACAATATACTGCATCATACTGCATCATACATTACATCACACATGATGTAACACTTATAAATCAAGACAAATATGCCATAACTTACATAACTCAAACTCTAAACTCACAGTCTATAAATAAGACCAAAATCCCCACTGCAAAATGTAATTAACAGAACAATTCAACAACTTCTTTGAATATTCATTGACTACTTCTTCTATATTATTGTTTTCTGAACTCTATTATCACTGTTCTCACCCTACTCATTCACCAAAACATTATATATAACTGTATACTTATATATTTATATATATTTATATAGTTATCAGTAAGTATATTCTACTAAACTAAGCTTTTGTTGTATGAGCTTCTACTGCACATTGACTTGCTCACAATCATTAATAGTCTAGTTTTCTCTTTCTCCTTCAGGCTTCAGCCATTAATAGTCTAGTTCTTTCTTTTATCTTAGAGTAAATTCACTACTTCTGCTTCATGAACCACTTCTTGACAGTTGTAAATGCTTTTACAAACTGGGTTTTCTTCTAAAACAATTCACTACTCATATCACTGCTCTTCTGCTTTATGAATCATTCTCTAACTGCTTCATAAATGTCTTTAAAAATCTAACAAGATCTCTCTAAGTGCACATTCTCAGAATATGATATAGATCAGACTTGTCTAAATGTTTTCTATGAAACTTAAATAGCTTCTTATCTAGATGTCTTACATTCTTTGAAAACTTCCAAGTTCTTTTCTCATATCTCTGTCACCACACAAGATATTCAATCATTCAGTCATTCTTATGAAGGTCAATAATCTTCTGTATCTGATGCTCTTGCTTTACAAAGAATGTCTCATAAATTGAATGATGTAATTAACTATTCACTCTTTTCTGTTTCTTGTGTTTGATTAGAAGAGACATATGAAACAAATTGTATACTTTCAGCTCTGATAATAGTTCCAATTGATAGATTTGAAACCTCAATTTTTTCACAATTCAGCATGATTCATGTTGGAGAACATCTAACTTCTTGCTAGAACATACTGTTCTAATATTACAAAGATCTAATCACATCTGATCATCTTCATAAAATGATATCACAGTATGTTTCTTGTCATAGTAGCTTTTCTGATAGACTTACATCTTCATAAGACTCTTCTGAGCTGTTTTATGCAGCTCTTTCAACTAATCTGTCAGTTTATGAAACTTAGTTGTAACTGATGCTAATATTTCTGCTCTCAGAAAATTCATTTACAGATGACTTGCTGTTAAAAGCTTAAAGGAACTCTTCTCTGTTGAGAATTGTCTAGAGTTGTTGTAAGCAAACTCTGCATGAGACAATTTTTCAACTCAGTTATCTTGCTCATAATTAATGAAACTTTGTAAGTATTGTTCAAGAGTACTGTTCAGTCTTTCAGTCTGATCATCTGTTTGAGAATGAAATGTCATGCTCATTCTTCTATCAACTGTGAGAAGATATAACAGATCTTCTCAGAACTCATTTATAAATATTGACTCACAGTCAGAGACTATGCTTGAGAAAAGTTCATGTAATCTGACTAGCTCATGCATAATCAATTCAGTAAGTTGTTCAGATGTCAGCTTCTTTCTGACTGAAACAAAGTGAGACATCTTCATAAATCAGTTCATAATGATCAGAATACAGTTGAATTTCACTCTCTCAAAATTCTGACTTAATGAAAGATTCATAATCACATTCATTGTGATGTATTTTCAAGACTTTTCAGAAATTGACAAAGAAGACATCTCTTCTTGTGGTTTCATTCAGACTCATCTGAATTTTAAGTAAACACTACAGACATCAACACATTATTTCACAAGCTTCTTCATTCTTGATCAATAGAATCTGTGTGCTAGCAGTTTGTAAGTTCTTTCACTTGCAAAGTAACTCATCAGAGATAAATCATGATGTCTTTTAATTAATTCAATTCACAGAGCTTCACTCATGAATATATAGAGACACTCTTTCATAAAGAGACAGTCTGTGAGGATCAGATGGTTGCAGGTAACATGGCAATGATTTACAGCCTTTGTAAATGAGGTTAGATTGGGTGAGAGGTGGTTATGAAGGGATCTAAGCATGGAAGAGAGAGAGGTAACTTATATTGCTACAACAGTATCTAGAGTCTCTAGATATGTTGCCACTGATCTTTGTAAAGAAGTGTCTGTGGCAGATTTTGTGTGTTCAGCTTTGCTAGTGTGATCATGTGATCAGTTACAGAGTTTATAAACCCCAGATGCCATGAAGCATGATCATCTAAGCATCAAGATTTTATGAACCTCTTTTAGATGATGGAATGAATGTAAGAAGGCTGCAGTGTGAAGTCTTAATTCAATCTCAGTTTCTAGATGTAGATGTGACAGTAAGATCACAGCAAGAGTGACAGCTTCTCTGTGATTGTAATGTAATTGCTGTAGTGACTGTCATTTTTCATGATCCATCTAGTGATACTCAGCAATCTCTTGAATATAAATATCTCTTTCTTGATCTTCTCTCTCTCTCTCTTTCTTTTTCTTTTTCAACAACATTCTTCTTTATTTTGATAAGAGTTCCAGACAGGCATTCTCTTCTTGATGATTATGAATCTTGAGAGACTTTGTAAACAGCTTTTCTCAGTGCTAACACATTATGCAGAGAGATAATTTTGCTGTGTCTTTCTTCTGTTTAAAATTAAGATGTCAAAATGTGAGCAACAATGGCTCAATAAGTTTGAGAATAAAATTTCAATCAGTCATCATTCAAGATCTTCTTCAGAGACAATGCAAGAGATGTTTTCAGAATCTTCTGCTTTATCTGAAGCAGAGTTCTCAACTACTGCTGTTTCTCAAGAAAATTAAAGTGGAGAAGCATCATTGCTGTCAGTTTTCATTTATGCAACAGAGAGTTATGTCTCTGAAGACTTTGAGATTTCTTTCCAGACATCATGACTCAGTTAGTCTGATTCTGATTATGATGATGTAAGTGATATTCTTCCATTTCTTCTTCTTTTAATGCTTCATAATTACTTTTACAAAGTCTGAAATATTCTTTATGAAGTGTTTCCTCACTTCATAATTCTCTTTTCTGTGTGCATGACTGATGGCATATCCAGAGCACTAATATTTAAGCTTGATGGAAACACTCAATGATGTCTACTGTGTCTAGTAATGATTCTTTTTTGACTACTAGCTTCATTGTCTTGATTGATCAGATCTTGAAAGAGAATGATCATTCATCTCTCAAATCTGAAATTCTTGTTGATAATGCACCACTCTGTTTTTCTCAGTCTGATTCATTTCTATCACATTCACATTCTCAGTCTGTGCTCTTTTCTATGCTGCACTCATTCTCAAGCATTGGTTCTGTCTCCAAAGATATGTTGAGTTGCTTCATAACATGACTTATAAGACAGTTTCTGCTTCATAAATTCATTTATGAAGTGATATTGAGAGTTTCAGCTAATGCTTTTCTTTCTCTAGAAGTCAGTCTCATCAGCTTCTTCTCTGTCTGTTATGTCTGCTTCTGCTTCTGCTTCTGCTCTCCCAGCTTCTGCTCTGGCTGTTAACTTGCCAGCCAGAACATCAGTTACTATGAGCCATCTTTCACTCTTAATTTCAGATCAGAATTTATCTGATTGTGAGAGATGACTTCTTGCTTTTCTCTCTCTTTGATCTGCAACTCTTACTGATTCAACAGACTCTGTTCAGCTGAGAGATTAAGTTCAGCTCCAGAAAGAAGTTCTGATCATCATGACAGACAATTATCTTCAGCAGTTATGTACAGCATGCTAAAATAACTTAAATTCTTCATTGAGACAGTGTGTTACAAGTCTTCTTGATAGAGACAGATGTAATAACTGTGTCTATCAGACACACAAAACTTATTCTTTCAATTCTTAGAGTTGCTCTTTTATTTTCTTTCTTTTGTTACTGTGAGCTTTGACCACTAATAGTCTAGTTTCCTCTTTCTCTTGCAGACTTCAGTCATTAATAGTCTAGTTCTTTCTTTTATCTTAGAGTAAATTCACTACTTCTGCTTCATGAACCACTTCTTGACAGTTGTAAATGCTTTTACAGACTGAGTTTTCTTCTAAATCAATTCACTACTTAAATCACTGCTCTTCTGCTTCATGAATCATTTTCTAACTGCTTTGTAAATGACTTTATGAACCTAACAAGATCTCTCTAAGTGCACATTCTCAGAATACAGTGTAGATTGAGCTTGTCTGAATGTTTTCTATGAAACTCAAACAGCTTCTTATCTAGATGCCTCACATTCTTTGAAGACTCTCAAGTTCTTTCCTCATATCTCTGCCACTGCACAAGATATTCAATCACTCAGTCATTCTTATGAAAGTCAACAATCTTCTGTATCTGATACTCTTGCTTCACAGAGAATGTCTCACAAATTGAGTGATGTGATTGACTATCCACTTTCTTCTGTTCCTTATGTTTGGTTAGAAGAGACACATGAAATACATTGTGTACTTTCAGCTCTGATGATAGTTTCAATTGATAGATTTGGAACTTTAATTTTTTCACAATTTGGCATGATCTGTACTGGAGAACATCTAACTTCTTGCTAGAATGTACTGTTCTAATGTTACAAAGATCTAATCACATCTTATTATTATTATTATTATTATTCATTATAGTCTTGTGCAGTCTGAGACTATGAAGACTACCTGCAAGCTGTCTTGCAGGATTTAACTAAGTTACAAAAACAATGATCAGTGACATGATCATAGACAAATTAACAAATGAAAAACATACAAGAGTGTCAGGGCAGTGACTTATGTCTTTTCTCCACAGAAATTTAAAAACAAATAATGAGATTGTAAGTGAGATCTTTAAAGATACTCAGTCTGTTTCATTTAGAAGTCATCTTCTGGTGACTATTCCAGTTTGTTTAAGAAACTTTCCCATCCATTTCAGACTCAATTCAGTGTTAAATAGAAACTCAAGTGACAGTTGTGGAATTTTAAACTCTTTCAAACACTGTTGTCTGTCATCTTTCAGACTTAAACAATTCATGAGCAAATGTTTTGGTGTTTCTTTGCAGCCACAGTGTCTGCAGATTTCCCTATCATGATTTGGTAGTCTTATTAAGTAAGAACCAAAGTAACCATGACTCAATTTCAACTGAATAATTATTGACCAAATCTGTTTGGGGAATGAAAGTGAACAAGCTTTCCACTTTGGTTTTGAATTGAATTAAGAGTAGTGATTTACATCACTTTCATTTTCAAAGATGTGTTCCAGCCATTTAAGCATTGCCATTTCTTTAATTTGTCTCTTGATGTAAGCAAAGAAAACATACTTTTCAGCACAATTTTGTCTCAATTCAGTTGCTTTCTTTGCAGCAATATCAGCTTCTTCATTGCCAAAGATGCCCATGTGAGCTGGAACCCAGTGAAGATAACACTTAATGTCTTTAGACTTAAGTTGTTTAGCAATTTTTCTAATTAATTCAATGTAGAAGAGTCCAGCTTTCATATTCTGTGCATTGAGTCTCTGAATGACAGCTTGACTGTCAGAAAACACCCATAGTTCTGAAAAGATTCTTGAATTTGAAAGAGTCAAAGCATTGGAGAAAGTCTTTTCAATTGCAAAGAGTTCAGCATCAAACACTTTCATATGTTTGCCCAATTTTCAAGAAAATCTTTGATTTATTTCTGAAATATAAAAACCTGCATCAGTAGTCAGATTTTCTGACTGTGACCCATCTGAATACATGATTAAAGAGTCTTTTAAGTTGAGAAGAAGTTGTTGATGATTTTTCTTTGCAATTGTCTTCTCTGCTGAATCAATTTGAATGTTAATGATTTCATTCAAACTTGATCTTCAAGATTTATTCCATTCTGAATTTACTGTTTCAATCTTCAGAGAGGGAATCTGGTCTGAGATCATAGAACAAAGTTTGAACAAGTGACTTGGATATTTTTTAATTCTTTTTGTTCTTTTTCTCTTTCTTTTTTCAGATGTTTGTTCAACAAGATTCAGAGTCAACTCATTTTGATTCCAGTCCAGAAACTTTCTCCAATCTAACTCAATTCCATTTGAATGTGGAGGAAAACTTGAAGAAACTCTTTTTCTAATTGCATGTTTTTCTGGCAATTTCAATAATCTGAAAGCATAGTTTCTGCACAGCTTATTGAATCTTACTTTGGGTGGAGAAATAGCAGCTTCAATTTCCATAGCATAGATTGAAGAAGTTCTGAAAGTCCCTAGAATCTTTCTTAAAGCTGAATTCTGAAGTCTTTCAAACTTATAAAGTAGACTCTTTTGACCATTCCACCAAACTGGAACTTCAAAATCAGCAACAGAAGTGATGCAAGCCATGTACAGTTGTCTCATTGCTTGAAAAGTAAGATCTTTTTCTGTGTTTGAAAGTCTTATTATCTGATTTAAGACTCTTTCAGCTGATGCAATTTTGATTTTCACATGTCTTTTGAAAGTGAGTTGATTGTCAAACCAGATTCCCAACCATCTAACTAGATCTTTTGGTTTGAAAGTCAGATCATTCAATGAAACTGAATCTGATTCAGAATAATCTTTGGTGAAGTGAATCAGTTCAGTTTTGTCCATATCAAATTGAACAACATGAGAAGTCTGTCTTTCATACATCACACTGATTGCTTTATTCAACAACTCACAGTTCTTCTCAACTGATTCAGAGAAAACAATTAAATTAGTGTCATCAATGTACCAACATCTACAATGAGAAATCAGAGACACCATCAATTCTAAGTTAAATTTAATGAAAATATATTGATTGGAAAGCTCTTGTTTCATTTAGTTATTCTCTCCATTTTTGCCTGGCAATTCACTGTGGTGGGTGGGAAATCTCACACCAAAGACTGGATTGCCAGTTTTGGCTACTCAGGCACTTTGTCTGGTCATCACAACACAACCATCTTCACTACAGTTCTGAAACATTGGAAATTGATTTCTTTTGTGTTAAAGAATCTATACCCAAGAGGAAAATACTTGCATTCTCAAACTGATTAAGAATTCACTCAGTTTTGGTGGCTCTCCATCAGTCTTTCACAGTGAAAAGTTTTTGTGTTCCTGGCTTACTAAGCCTTAACCAGCAACACCAAAGCTGAATTGAAGTCTGAACTTACATAATTATTCCACCAAACTCTATTATATCCCATCAAAGTGGTACAACTGCAGAACACAGGCAAAATTCTGACAGAACATAGAAATTTGATCACAACTCAGCCAAAACAAAATCTTTTTAAATTCAGTTGGATTTTTCTGATTTTCTGATCAATTTTCTACCTCCCTGATATTCTATTGATTTTCTCCGGCCCTGATTTTCACTTCCAAAAAGTCAAAACCATTTGCCAGTTGGGGTCAGCAAAGATAAATTCAATCACAACTCAGTCAAGACAAGATTTCTTCAAAATTGATTTGATATCTCTGATTCTCTGATCAATTCTCTATCTCTCTGACATTCTATCAATTTCCTCCGGCCCTGATTTTCACTTCCAAAAAGTCAAAACCATTTGCCAGTTGGGGTCAGCAAAGAGAAATTCAACCACAACTCAGTCAAAAGAAGATCTCTTCAAAATTGATTTGATATCTCTGATTCTCTAATCAATTCTCTACCTCTCTGACATTCTATCGATTTCCTCCGGCCCTGATTTTCACTTCCAAAAAGTCAGAACCATTGGCCAGTTGGAGTCAGCAAAGATAAATTCAACCACAACTTAAACAAAACAACTTTTCTCTCTTTCTTATTTGTCCCAAAGACATAGACTCTCCCAGTCACTGATCCCTGCATCCATCAGCTAGTGATGGTTAAAATTGCTCTTTTATAGTTAGAATAATCATACTAGACTTGTTGATTTTCTAGCAAAGAAGAAGGCTTTTTACTTGCATATCATAACAGTTTCTTCCAGTTCTTCTGCAGTTGGAATTTGACTTTGCCTTGAGATACATTAGTGTCTTGCAAAGAAGAATTAGGATTGTAATCTGAGATTGAAAAAGAACTGAGTTATCTTGAATCTTAGATATTGATTCTGAGATTGTGATAAAGTTGCTTGTCACTCTTCAAAAAGACAAGGAGAGGTTTTTTCCTGAGCTTGACTTCTCAGATAGACAGAAACAGCACATAAGTCATTCATTTTCTGTGATCAACATAAGATATAGGAACTAAAGTTACACTCTTGAAACATGAGGCTAGTTGATATATTGAACTGAGATTACAAGTTGTTTACTTAAGTCTTCCCTATCAAAAAGACTTTCAGTTTGACAATTCTCTTGAAAAATTGTTAGTGGGTTCTCTTATCCAAGTACACCTACTCATCTGGCTCCACAAGTTTTCTTTTGTTATCTTGCACCATTCCCCTCAGTTCCAGAGTAACCTTAAAATAAACTGCTCTAATAGTTCAGAAACACGCCATCTATTACTGCTATTTTTGTTCAGGGAATTTTGAAAACTTTGGCTTTTTCTTGACTGATTTCTGCCAAAACTTAGTCTTAGTTTCCCTGTTCTCTTGAAAAACTGGAATTAGTTTTTGAGAGATTTCTATTCTGAGAGGAAAAAATCTCTCTAGATAAGTTCCCAACTGAAACAAATCAAAATGTCCTCTATCTCCACTTCTCTCTCTCTGAATTCTGAACAAGAACTTAAATCAGTTCTCAAAGTTCTTGCACAAGAATGTCAGAAAGAAAATCATGTTCTTGTTCAAAAAGAATTGAACTCTTACATTCTCAGTCTTCAAAAGATTCTCTTCTTTCAAAAGGAAAAAGATATTTCCTGTTTTCAGTTTGAAAATGACAATGACAAGCTGAATCTTTTGAAACAGAGACTCAAAAAGTTGGAAAGTCTGTCTAGAAGTTCAGAATCTTCAGTTTCTTCTTCAAATTCCACCTCTTCTGTGTCTTCTCTGTCTTCTGTGACTGTGAATACAGTTTCAGAGAAATCAAGTGCTGGATGTAAATTCAGTTACTCTGAAGCTGTTAAGCAAAATCTACAAAAACAGTCAACAGTCTCTTCCTCTTCAACTTATACTTCTGAGACTGGGAAATCAAAGTCTGATTTGAGAAACCCAAGAGAAAACAGACTGATTTTTAGAGTCAATTCTGAAATTGCTGAAAGAATTCAAAATAAAGCCTACTTTATCAGAAACAGAATCAATGATGTCTTTGTGAATGCCAAAATTACTGAAAAACCAGTGGTCTCCTCAGTTGTCAAATCTTTTAAGGGACTTTCAGTAATTCTGATCACAACAGATCAATTTTCTGCAGAATTTCTTCAAGAACATGATAAAATCTGGCAATCTGCTCTTTCTGATGTATTGACTGACTGTGATTTTGATTTTTCTCAGTCAAAATATCATAAAGATGAACATTGGGGAGTATTTGTTGTTCATGGAATTTCTACTGAGATTTTCAACAATGACAATGGTCTTGATCTTCTAAAAGAAGAATTTGAAACTTTCAATTCAATTTCTTTAAAAAGACTTTCTCAATGGCTCTCTTCAGCAGAAAACAGAGCCAATAAAAAGCATGCTTCAGCTATCTTTCATGTGAAATCAACAGAACTTGTCAAGACTCTGAAATCAGTTAACATTGCTGGTCAGACAATGCAAGTTGTTTCATTTGAAAAAGCTCAGTCACAATCAAGATATAAAACAACAATTCAGTGTTTTAACTGTCAACTCTATGATCACATCTCTCTAAACTGCAGAAGAGAAACTAGGTGTGGATTGTGTGTAAAGAATCACAGCACACAGTCACATAAATGTGAGACTTGTGATATGATTGGCAAAGTGTGTGATCATGCTGAAATCAAGTGTGCAAATTGTGGTGAAAATCATGTTGCAAACAGTCATGTCTGCTGTTTCTACAGAAAATCAGCTGTCAAGTCAACTTCTTCTTCTTCTTCTTCTTCTTCTTCCTTTGCTTGGAGAAAAACAACTGAGACTCAAACAACAGATACAAGAATGACTGATTCTGAATCTGAATCTGACTTTCAAACTGTTACAAATGCAAAATCCAGATCAATTGCCAAAAGAATACATGAGACTGATTCTGAAGATGAATTAGCTCAAATGAGTATTAGAAAGAGAGTTGTTCCCACCACTATTTCTAAATGTTAGAAACACAACACTCTTCTCAGATAACATTTCTGCAAAATAATGTTGGCAGAAAAGACATCTCAATGCACACTTATTTGGATATTGCTTGCTCAACTCAGACTGATTATGTATTGTTTCAAGAACCACGGATCAGTAAAGACAACAGCTACACTGTTTCCCACAGTGTTTATGATTGCATTCTTCCAGAAAAGAGAACTGTGAGACCTAGAGTTGCTGTCTTTGTGAGAAAGAATTCAAGATTTGAAATCTGTCTTAGAACTGATCTGTGTAACAGTTCTGATCTTCTCATTCTAGATGTTATGGATAAATCAAAACAACTTGATTCCATTAAGTTGATTAACATCTACAATGAGAAATCTTTAGATGATGATTCTGATGAATGGACTGTTGACAGAGATCTTTCACAACTATCTTTTTCAAAATCAGATAGTATTGTTCTTGCTGAAGATTTCAATGCTCATCATTCATGGTGGAACTCCAACATTACAACACCTGTCAGAGCTGATGTCTTGATAGAATGGCTTGAAAATCACAACTTGGAATTGATTAATGAAGTGGATAGAGAAACATTTGTCAGACCCAACTTAAGAAATAAATCTGTTCTTGACTTGAGCTTCTTGTCAGCAGATCTATTTCAAAAGTTCTTTGAATGGAGAATTGATTCTGATCTTCATTCTGGATCTGATCATGAAATTATTCAGTTCCAGATTGAATTGAATCTTGACAAACTGGTTGACAATCCTCTTTATGCAAATCAATACAACTTTCAGAAAGCTGATTGGGAAAAAGTGAATGAGACTTTGAAAATAAATCTGTCAAAGAGTGAATATCAATGGTCTTCAGTTTCTAATCTTCCAGAAGAACTTGAGCTGGAAGCTGAAAAGATCAGAGATCTTATTCATGTCTCAATTCAAGATCATATTCCCAGAAAGAGAATAACTGAGAGATCCAAACCATGGTGGAATTCATTTCTGAAAGAGAAAAGAAAGTCAATGACCAGAGCTTTTAGAGACTTCAAAAGAGATTTGATCAGCTATGAAGATTATCAGACTCAAAGAACTGAATACTTTTCTGCTGTGAAACAAGCTAAAGCTGGATGTTGGAATAACTTTCTTGAAAAAGCTGAAGGAAAAGAAATCTTCAAAGCATACAAGTACACAAAGAACTTGAAAGTGGAAAAAACTCCAATTCTCAACTATGTTGACTCAGATAATGAATCAAAATCTGCAGTCACATTTGAGAAGAAATGCAATGCTTTCATCAGTACTCTTTTCAGAAAACCATCTGAATATCCATCAATCAATTGGTCTGAATATCATGAGAGTGAGAAGTGGGAATGGCAGCAAATCACTGAGAATGAAATCAAAAGATCAGTTTTCAGTGATTCAAAAGTCAGTGCATCTAATCCAGATGGAATTTCTTTTCTGATCTTACAGAAAATCTATCCAGTTCTTAAAGATAGATTGTTTCAACTCTACAAGAGTCTGTTTAAGAAGAAGTATCATTCTGACATTTGAAGACAAGCTACTGAAGTCATTTTAAAGAAACCAAACAGAAATGGTTCTATTCCCAAGTCTTACAGAATCATTTCACTTCTGAATTGTTTGGGCAAAGTGATGGAAAGAGTGATAGCCACTAGACTCAGTTTCTGGGCAACTACTACTGATCTCTTGTACTTTGATCAGTTTGGTGGAAAGAAACAGTGTTCTGCAATTGATGCTGCTTTAAGTCTCACTCATGACATTCAACTTGCCAAAGCTAAGAAATTGGTGACTTCAGCTCTTTTTATTGACATTAAAGAAGCATTTGATTTTGTGTCAGTGAATAGATTGATGAAGATTTGTTTGGATTTGAAGTTGCCCAAGAATCTTGCCAGATGGATTGAATCTTTCATGAGAATCAGAAAGATTCAATTGATTTTTGATGGAGAAAAACAGTCAACACCAGTTTCAATTAATATTGGTGTGCCTCAAGGCTCACCACTCTCACCAGTTCTTTTTTCAATTTACACAAGATATCTTTTTGAAAATTTGGAAGAACTGAAAGATGTGAGAATTCCAAGTTACATTGATGACACTGATTTAATTATTTCTTCTGAATCAGTTGAGAAGAACTGTGATCTGTTGAATAAAGCAATCAGTGTGATGTATGAAAGACAGACTTCTTCTGTTGTTCAATTTGATATGGACAAAACTGAACTGATTCACTTCACCAAAGATTATTCTGAATCAGATTCAGTTTCATTGAATGATCTGACTTTCAAACCAAAAGATCTAGTTAGATGGTTGGGAATCTGGTTTGACAATCAACTCACTTTCAAAAGACATGTGAAAATCAAAATTGCATCAGCTGAAAGAGTCTTAAATCAGATAATAAGACTTTCAAACACAGAAAAAGGTCTTACTTTTCAAGCAATGAGACAACTGTACATGGCTTGCATCACTTCTGTTGCTGATTTTGGAGTTCCAGTTTGGTGAAATGGTCAAAAAAGTCTACTTCATAAGTTTGAAAGACTTCAGAATTCAGCTTTAAGAAAGATTCTAGGGACTTTCAGAACTTCTTCAATCTATGCTATGAAAATTGAAGCTGCTATTCCTCCACCCAAAGTGAGATTCAATAAGCTGTGCAGAAACTATGCTTTCAGATTATTGAAATTGCCAGAAAAACATGCAATTAGAAAAAGAGTTTCTTCAAGTTTTCCTCCACATTCAAATGGAATTGAGTTAGATTGGAGAAAGTTTCTGGACTGGAATCAAAATGAGTTGACTCTGAATCTTGTTGAACAAACATCTGGAAAAAGAAAGAGAAAAGGAACAAAAAGAATTAAAAAATATCCAAGTCACTTGTTTAAACTATGTTCTATGATCTCAGACCAGATTCCCTCTCTGAAGATTGAAACAGTAAATTCAGAATGGAATAAATCTTGGAGATCAAGTTTGAATGAAATCATTAACATTCAAATTGATTCAGCAGAGAAGACAATTGCAAAGAAAAATCATCAACAACTTCTTCTCAACTTAAAAGACTCTTTAACCATGTATTCAGATGGGTCACAGTCAGAAAATCTGACTACTGATGCAGGTCTTTATATTTCAGAAATAAATCAAAAATTTTCTTGAAAATTGGGCACATATATGAAAGTGTTTGATGCTGAACTCTTTGCAATTGAAAAGGCTTTCTCCAATGCTTTGACTCTTTCAAATTCAAGAATCTTTTCAGAACTATGAGTGTTTTCTGACAGTCAAGCTGCCATTCAGAGACTCAATGCACAGAATATGAAAGCTGGACTCTTCTACATTGAATTAATTAGAAAAATTGCTAAACAACTTAAGTCTAAAGACATTAAGTGTTATCTTCACTGGGTTTCAGCTCACATGGGCATCTTTGGCAATGAAGAAGCTGATATTGCTGCAAAGAAAGCAACTGAATTGAGACAAGATTGTGCTGAAAAGTATGTTTTCTTTGCTTACATCAAGAGACAAATTAAAGAAATGGCAATGCTTGAATGGCTGAAATACATCTTTGAAAATGGAAGTGATGTAAATCACTACTCTCAATTCAATTCAAAATCAAAGTGGAAAGCTTGTTCACTTTCATTCCCCAAACAGATTTGGTCAATAATTATTCAGTTGAAATTGAGTCATGGTTACTTTGGTTCTTACTTAATAAGACTACCAAATCATGATAGGGAAATCTGCAGACACTGTGGCTGCAAAGAAACATCAAAACATTTGCTCATGAATTGTTTAAGTCTGAAAGATGACAGACAAGAGTGTTTGAAAGAGTTTAAAATTCCACAACTGTCACTTGAGTTTCTATTTAACACTGAATTGGGTCTGAAATGGATGGGAAAATTTCTCAAACAAACTGAAATAGTCATCAGAAGATGGCTTCTGAATGAAACAGACTGAGTATCTTTAAAGATCTCACTTACAATCTCATTATTTGCTTTTAAATTTCTGTGGAGAAAAGACATAAATCACTGCTCTGACACTCTTGTATGTTTTTCATTTGTTAATTTGTCTATGATCATGTCTCTGATCATTGTTTTTGTAACTTAGTTAAATTCTGCAAGACAGCTTGCAGATAGTCTTCATAGTCTCAGACTGCACAAGACTATAATGAATAATAATAATAATAATAAGTGTTGAGAGTTTCATTGTTGTTAATAAGATGTTTCAATCTCTAAATTTCTTGTTTTTTCTTAATAAGATTGAGTTTTGTTTCAAGCTTCATGATGATTTGCTCTGCATTATGAAGAAGATTCTGAACTGTAATATTCTTTTATTTTGAAATGACAGCTTCTGATGTCTGTTCTCTTGAAGTTGCTCTCTCTGAGATGTCAACATCCATTAACTCACTTAAAGTGTCAATTAAATGTTCAACTTATGCTAATAACACTTCTTGATTACTCATTGAAGAAGTTTCAGCTATAGCTTCTGAAACTATAGTCTGACTCATCTCTTTCTCTTGAGAGACAGTGGTAGAGACTTCCATCTGTGAATTATTGTCAGAATTCACATTCTGTTGTCTCTTTCTGATTTCACTTCTGATTTCAGCCATAGTATCTGGATGTATCTAACAGTATAGAATTGTGTTTGTTGTTGCATGAAATGCATTGATATTGAAGAGATAGAATAGAAAGAAATTTTTCTAACAGAGTAGCTTAATGAACTGTCTCATGTTTTAGCAATGAGAACTGTAGAATGGCAGTCTATAAAATAGATGCTAAAGAACAATGTATCAAGTCTACAGTGTAAGAAAGATAACTAAGTTGCACTTATAGTATCAAAGTAGTATTGCTATATGCACAGTAAGAGAAGAACTTGTGAGCAAGTCAATGTGCAGTAGAAGCTCATACAACAAAACCTTAGTTAGTCAAATATACTTATTAATAACTATATAAATATATATAAATATATAAATATATAGTTATATATAAGGTTTTAGTGAATGAGTAGAGTGTGAACAGTGATAATAGAGTTCAGAGAACAATAGTATAGAAGAAGTAGTTAATGAATATTTAAAGAAGATGTTGAATTGTTCTGTTAATTACATTTTGCATTGGGGGTTTTGGTCTTATTTATAGACTGTGATCTTAGAGTTTGAGTTATGTAAGTTATGACATATTTGTCTTGATTTATAAGTGTTACATCATGTGTGATGCAATGTATGATGCAGTATATTGTGCAATACTTGCAATAGTTTTGTAAAAAGTAGTTATACTTTTTGGAAAACTGAATTATTATATGAGGCATTTTATGAATTTTGGTTTCAGTGGCTGATACTTTCTATAAACCTGAATATCTATGATGTAGAGATATAGAAAGTTGGTATAACTCATTATAAATCTTGTTAAAGTTGATTATAATATGCAATGGATTATAATTTATTAATCTTGAAAATAAACTTTGCAATATGGAATTTTATGATGTTATTGATGATGTCACATATAATGACATTTTATATGATGTAATATCATATTATGATGTAATTTACCATCTCAATTTATTATTCTTTTCTTGATTAATAATTTATATAAGCAATACTATAGTAGGAATCTTATTGCTGTAACTCTATTAGAAAATAGAGTTTGAAATAAACTTTTATAGATTAAAGTTTGAAGTAATCCCAAAATGATTATAGATCAAACTTTAGTTCAAACTTTATATTTAATCAAGACTTATGTATATGACTCTGTAAATGTTATAGAAGTTATACATGTTATACACATGTTATATAAGACAATATGTAGTATATGAATTTGATTATATTTGAGAATTAAATATTCTCACAGAACTCATTGCTGATCTTCTGTGAGAGAAGATCAGTGTGGCTTTAAGTACTAGTGGAATTAGAGCTACACTAACTATTAAGACACTAATCTCTAGAGCAGACCTAGTCTACAGTAAGCATGACATCTAAGCATCAAAGAGATTTTATGAATCTCTTACAAATCTCTTTGAAATGATGTAATGAATGTAAGATGACCATGACATGACATCTTACATGCACACAGAGAATGGGCAAACTCAATACTGAATAATTAAATATATTTAAATATTAGATATGTCAAAGTACTTTAGTTTTCCTAAAAGCTACTATAATTTCTAAGTATTTGTACATAAATTGAATTTTTTAGTGGCTGTTGAATCCAGAGATTGTTCTCCAAAAGATAGAAATTAGACTTCACAGTCAACACTTTTGAATGATGACCACAGTTTTCTGATTCATCTAAATTGACAAGAATAGATTTGAGTTTATCTCTCTTCTCTTCTATGTATCTCATTGAAGATTATAACAATAACTTTGTTGAATTTAATTAAAAATTTAATGTATAAAAGTTTATTTCAAAATTTATGTTCTAATATATTATTACTATTATTATTATTATTATTATTTATTATAGTTCTACAAAGTTAGAAACTATAAAGATTATCTGCAAACTATAATCTATTTTTACAGAATTTTTTTAATTGTACAAAACAATATTAAAGTTAGTGATAAATATGTAAATCAAAAACATATAAAAAGTATCTCAAGTTTTCAACATTAACTTATAACTTTTTTTTACAGAGATTTACATATAATGATAAAAATAAAAGTAATTTAAGTTTTTTAAAAATGCTGAAATTTTTACTTGTTTTAATTCAGTAGTTTCTTTTTATTAATATTGTCAGTATATTTTTATTAATATTGTCAGTATATTTCAAATATTTTTTTAATTATTTCAAACTCAATAATTAGACTGATTATTGAAACTGAAATTTCTCAGCTGAAATTCCATCTCTAACAAATTTCATAAAAAATTGAGATGGATCTGAAACTAAGACAGAGATTTTCTAACTGAGATCCTGTCTCTAATAAATAAATAGAGAATTGGGACAGGACTGAGACTTGATGATTAAAAGTGAGAAAAATCTGAGACTTAAGTTTGAAATTCTGAGATGAGAATCAAACTTTATTCAAAAAGATTGAGATTATTTAATTAGAGACTCTCAGACAGAAATCTCTAATTTCTAGAAACTTAAAATAAAATCTTATTTTATACTATTTTTAGTGGCAAAATCATATATAAATGTATATATGCATTTTCACTTGATTTGTCAATTTTTCAATTCTGTCATATTTTGATGTAAAAATATCTTTCAAAATAAAGTTTGAAAAAAAAATAGAGTTGTTTCAGAGACAGAGAAATCTCTAAAAGAGACTTAAAAAATAAAATTCAAAACTGAAAAGAGAATGGAATTTTTACTAGTATTTTGAGCTGGGATTGAGACTAACTAATAATAACTATTAAATTTTGAGATGAGATGGAGATTAACTGAGTTGAATTTGATCTTCAGTTTTGTTTCATTGAAATTTCAAAGAGATTCGAACAGACAGTCTAGAAACTTTTATCAGTATTTTGAAATGAGATTAAAACTTATTATTAAATTTTAAAAGAGAAATGAAATAAAGTAAGTTATACTGTTCTCTAATCTTAGTTAGTCTCTGAAAAATTTCTATAGAGATTTCTGCAGTCAGTCTATTAATAATATTGTAAAAATGCATTTTATTTACAGCTATGAAATTTTGAATTCTAATTTCTCTCTTACACTTTCTCTATTATTTATTAAAAATAGATAGATAAAAAGCAGATGAGATGAAATTTTCTTATACTTACAGTATTTATAATTTTCATTGTTTTAATTCAGTAGTTTTATTTAGATTGACTGCAGAAATCTCTATAGAGATCTCTCAGAGACTAAGATTAAAAAATAGTACAACTCAGTTTGTCTCATTTCTCTTTTAAAATTTAATGACAAGTTTCAATTTCATCTTAAAATATTGATAAAAGTTTCATTTTCATTTTAGTTTTAGATTTTAAGTTTTAAATCTCTTTCAGAGAATTTTCAGACTCTGAAATAACTCTAATTTTTTTTCAAACTTTATTTTGAAAGTGTATCTTTACATTAAAATATGACAAAATTGAAAAATTGTCACATTAAGTCAAGATGCATGTATACATTTATATATGATTTGAATACTAAAAATAGTATAAAATAAAATTTTATTTTAAATATCTAGAGATCTGAAATCTCTATTTTTAATTAATTAATCTTAATCTCTTTTGTATTAAGTTTCATTCTCATTTTAGTACTTAAAATTTAAGTTTCAATACTTTTCAGTTTGAATTTAAGTTTTGATTCCATTGCAATTTTCTATGAAATTTATTAGAGATGGAATCTCAATTCTGATTTCAGTGATCAGTTTAGTTTTATTAATTAAATGCAAAGTACTTTATGACATAAGTTCAGTTGAATATTAATAAATTAAATTTATTTAGAAACATAAAGTGCAGATGCTTTTTATTTAAATTTTAACTTAAGTTACAGAATAATAATTCAATTCACTCTTTTGATTTAAAAAAATATTCTATTCACTTCTTGTACTTGTGGTAGAAATATCTAGCTGTATTCAAATGCAAAACATTAATAAAGTTAAATACAACTTAGTTAACTAACTTCAATTAACTTCATGCATGGCAATGTTGACTTAAAACAATTAATTAATAATAGTATTATAATTATAATATTCTAGATTCAACATTGTGTTGAGTTACATAACTTTTACTGTAATGCTATGTGTTGAGAAAAAGTCAGATGACTTGTCAGATGATTAGAATTTAGATTCCTGAAAAAGAAACTGAAGAACTGTAGATTTGCCATCTTCTCTTCTTGATCATAATATGAATTTCATTATCTTTGACCATTGAACTGATGGAGATTTACCATTTGCTAGAGGTTTTTCATATGTTTTTTCCATAGTCTCAGTTAGCATGTTTGTCTATAAGTACAGCCGTCTTGTTCATTAGGAACAGACCAGATGCAATATTATAGACTCTCAGTGACATGATCATCACGTGTTCCTGTATCTTCTGATACTACAGTAGCCAACACAAGGTATAGATTCCAAGTCACATGACTATCACGTCTTGCTGTCTGCTTGACAAAATCCTTGAGGGTGAAATTGCAACATTGTTTCACACAAACCCCAACGATTCTCAAAGCCGGCTTTCAGCAAATTGTCCACCCATTACTTAGTACTCCGTACGGAGTATAGAGTACAAGTTTGGACATCATTATAGTCCGGCGTCTATCACGAAGAACCCAGAGCATGTACTCCGTAAAGAGTACAGCACGACCTCGTGGTGAATATATTATATATATAATATGTATATATAATATGTGTGTATTGTGTGAACCTACGGAGTACTTTACCGGGTATAGACCATGGAATCATATAATAGTAGCTGAATCGTTTGGTATCGACCCCTGGTACTCCGTACTCCGTACTTCCAGCCAATGCGCCGTGGAGATTTGGCAAAAGAGAGAACTCTTAATACCTTCGACATTCCAGCTCCATATTTAAATGTTACTTCTACTACATACAGAGTACGAAGCATTTACCCGATAAGCTAGTCCTCTATGCGAACAGGCGGAGTATGTATGCTCCGTCTTCCGCTCGGAACTAACTAAGATAACTATGTAACTAACAGAGTCTGTACCCTGTACTCCGTACTGTAATTTCTTTCCTCCGCTCTTAATTCTGTTGCTTATTTATATTTCTAGTCTTTCGCTTAAACTTCATACTCTATTCATTACCATTGCTCCTTTGATTCTGAGTGCCAGGTCAACGTATCCTCTTGATTAAGTGCATTTGAAGGTAGGGTTCACCCGCATTTTGGTACAGTATCAACCACGACTTTGAGATTACTTACAATGATGATTCAAATAGCACCATGCATTTTCCTTCAATCCTTCTGACAATTGCACCAATGGCCAGCATCTGTATTGCGCAAACAATCAATCCAAATACCATTCCGGGATCCATCAGGGGTCTGTTGCCCTTCAGTACACGCAGCTCCTTCTTACGCTAATCTGGTGTCCAGATCACTGGTGTGAAGTGCAGAAAGAATCATGCCCATTGATTTGCAACCAACTTACAGACACTACTCCTACCCCAAAGATGAATGATTGTGATACGGTGAGCATATGAGAATGATCCCCATAACATGCAATTCTGATGGAATGCATACAGGAAACTTTGCTATTTCATTGTGTGTGCAGCAACAACATGACACCCAATGCAACAGAATACTCACAGACAATCCCTTACTTCATTTGCACTGAGACAAATAATGTGTGTGTTCAGAATTGCAATGGTGACTCTAACTGTCAATCTGCATGCCGTGAGAAAAGCCCATGTGGTGCGCAGCACCCAAAGCAAACAAACAAGACCTTGTCATCAACAACAGCAATAACCTCTGCCACACAAACAGCAACAGATGCAGTCTACACTGGACTCGGTGAAGGCTCTGCCGCAACACAGAAACCAACAGTTGGTGGAGCAGGAATCTTCAATTTGCAGGTGGAACTGTATAGTCTAACAATCTTTTGTGTATTCTCCTTTTCTTTGTTACAATTTTTTCTATAAAGCGACTATTGGAATTTCTGGATACCATATAACACTGTTACAGTAAATATGGGGCAACACACAGCTTGATACTAATACAATTTTCATATTAGTCAGGGCATTTTACAAAGTATATAATTTTAGGTTTTAAGTTGAAAGTTGTTACAAAAAAACATACCTGTGCATTGGCAGGTTTCCACTACAGTGGGAACGGAATATCCATGATCTGATTGCCAACTTTAAGTTTGATAGAGCTGAAACTGATTCGTATCTCTTGTAGTTTTGTGGGGCTGAAGCAATTTCTCACCTTGGCTGGTGGTGGAGAGAGACTCCATGCAATAGAAATATGAAATTCCCTGGCCTGGTTTAAGGAATGCCTCTGTTGACTGTGCTCATTCCAAGCTGTACTCTTATATTGCGGCTTAGGTTCGAGGGAAGAGATTGTGGCATTTACAATCTCCACCAAGTGACGCAAGACGTTTTCTGGGGAGCAGCTAACACGCAGAACAAGAAACCACCTAGTGCACTCGGTATTCGGTTCCCAGTCCACCCCATCAATCTGACAGGAAAAGCTGGCGGTGTCAGACTCAGGCAGTACCAATGCATGGTTTTAAACACCAACTTACAGTTCAAGTGTGGAATGCCGAACCCTTTGAGTGAGAATATGGATGAATGCAGAACGCTCGGAGCCTTTTAATAGAAGACATGGTGAAATGCTAATATGAAGTGGCAATTCCACACCAGTGTCGCTGTATAATAATGTATGCAAATGAAAATCCGGTGGAAATTCGTTTTGATATTTGGAGATGGCGACAGAAAAGAGATCTAACTCAGACTTCATTGGATGCCCTGAATAAAGTATATGATCTTTAATATATAGTACAAAATAAGTCACTAACATTGAAACAAGAACTCACATTCAAGGGAGATGTGGGCTGGCCAAGTATCATAAGTGTGAGGTGTTGAGCGCTCTCGCCCACCATGGAGGCTGGGATCATCTGTGTGGCTAGCCCGGGCGGGAATTGTATACAAATCATGAAATGATGAAGGCAAGAATGGTACAGTGGGTGCAGTGTGACACATTGTTACAAAGGTTTAACCTGGACATGGTTGAGGTGTGCAGATACTCCGTACAGTTGGTTGATTTGTCACATGTATGAGGTAATGTAGTTCATCACTGAACAACTGAACCCACAAAGTGACTGATTTTTCTACTGTAGACCCTCTACTTTCAAAATTCAATAAAATGATTAATGAAACTGCTATTAAATTAGAAATTGAAGATCTGTGCTTGCAGAAGACTTCTAATTATGTCAAAACTATTAAAAAATATGAAATCAATATAACTATATTGACACATTACTTTAAAAACATACAGATTTCTAGATGCAAAGTGATCTTTTTATATTTAAGAAATCTTACAGATGTGCAGAAAGAAGCTCTTCTAAAGTATATTAATATTTTTATAAACTATAAATTTTCTACTACATCTTAGCTTTTATGAATTCTAGTAAATAAAATTTTATAAAATAATATAGAATTCAATTAAGTTTCTTACTTTATTAAACATTATAGAAATTAACTTATTAGTATCTTTCTATAAAATATTAATTAAAAGAGAAAAACTACTAATAATTCTATATACTATTCTTCATTTTTTGATCTGATAATATCTTTTAATTGTATGAAATTTTAATTTAATGTTGAATTTCACTGAATTAAGACTAATTATATAAAGTTCTATAGCTTTGAGAAAAAATCAAGAAATATAATCTTAAATTCATAAATATTTACAATTTTAATGAAAAAGACTTTATTATAGAATTAGTAAATACATTTAAAAAAGTAGTTTTTTATAAGTTTATAAATATAATGAAATATTAAATACTATACAAAATAACACTTAAAAGTTCATTTTTTTACTTACATATAGACTGACTGCAGAAACAGAAATTTCTCAACTGGAATTCTATTGCTAATGAACTAATAGAAAATTGAGATGGAACTGAGACTTAATGATTCAAACTGAAATGAGAATGAAACTTAATTCAAAAAGATTGAGATTATTTAATTAGAGACAGAGATTTTCAATTTCTCTAAACTTAAAATAAAATCTTATTTTATACTATTTTTAGTATCAAAATCATATATAAATGTATATATGCATTTTGACTGAATGTGCTAATTTTTCTATTTTGTCATATTTTGAAGTAAAAATACACTTTCAAAATAAAGTTTGAAAAAAAATGAAAGTTTTTTTAGAGATAGAGAAATTCAGAGATGGAACTTAAAATAAAAAATTTGAAACTGGGAAGAAAATGAGACTTTTATTCATATTTTGAGCTGAAATTGAAACTAACTTTCAAATTTTGAGAAGAGATTGGGATCAACTCAATTGAGATTAACATTCAGTCTTGTCCCATTGTGATCCCAAAGAAACCCCAACAGTCAGTCTATTAAATTCAGTCATACATTAATAAAATATTATGAAAGTACATAAATGTCTTTGTGATGATATATTTAAATAATTTTGTAATGTATTCTGAGAATGAGAAAGAATATACTGAACATATTTATAAAATGCTCAAAAGACTGAAAGAAGCTTAACATTATTGCAAAAGATTTAAGTATTAGTTTCATGTTACAGAAACAGATTTCTGAAATATGTAATATTATCAGAAAATGTCTTACTAAAAAAAGTTCACATGAATATTATAATTTTTTGATCAGAATTTAAAAGTCACTGAGATGTTTGTGTCTTGCTGAAATTTACTAACTTCTATTAATGATTAATTCTTAAGTTTTTCAAGCTTGCACTTGAAAGCATGCTGAAAGAAAAAAAGTCAGAAAAGAAGTGTGAGAATTGAATGGTTGCAGATGACATGACAATGACTTACAGTCTTTGTAAATGAGATTAGATTGGGTGAGAAGTGGTTATGAAGAGATCTAAGCATGAGAGAGAGAGATAACTTATATTGCTACAACAGTATCTAGAATCTCTAGATATGTTGCCACTGATCTTCATAAAGAAGCATCTGTGACAGATTTTGTGTGTTCAGCTTTGCTAGTGAAATCATGTAATCAGTCACAGAGTCTACAAATTTCAGATGTCATGAAGCATGATCATCTAAGCATCAAGAAGATTTTATGAACCTCTTTTAGATGATGAAATGAATGTAAGAAGACTACAGTGTGAAGTCTTATAGATTTCTCTCTCTTCACAAGTCTTAATCTTCAAGACATTGATGTGATCAAGATCACAGTGAGAGTGACAGCTTCACTGTGATTGTAACAATTTTGTACAAAATCTCTTTTTGGTGTGATGAATGTAAGAAGACTGCAGTGCAGAGTCTTAATTCAATCTCAGTTTCTAGATGTAGATGTGACAGTAAGATTACAGCAAGAGTGACAGCTTTTCTATGATTATAATGTAGTTGCTGTAGTGACTGTCATTCTTCATAATTCATCTAGTGATACTTAACAATCTCTTGAATATAAATATCTCTTTCTTAATCTTCTTTCTCTCTCTCTTTCTTTTTCTTTTTTCAACAACATTCTTCTTTATTTTGATAAGAGTTTCAGACAAGCATTCTCTTCTTGATAATTATAAATCTTGAAAGACTTTGTAAAGAGTTTTTCTCAGTACTAACACATTATGCAGAGAGATAATTTGCTGTGTCTTTCTTCTTATTCAAATTTAGAATGTTGAAACATGAGCAACAATGACTCAATAAGTTTGAGAATAAAATCTCAATCAGTTGTTGTTCAAGATTCTCTTCAGAAATAATGTGAGAGATGTCTTCTGAATCTTCTGCTTCATCTGAAGCAGAGTTCTCAACTACTGCTGTTTCTCAAGAAAATTAAAGTGGAGAGACATCATTGCTGTTGATTTTCATTTATGCAACAGAGAGTTATGTCTCTGAAGACTTTGAGATCTCTTCTCAGATGTCATGACTCAGTCAGTCTGATTCTAATTATAATGATGTAAGTGATATTCTTTCATTTCTTCTTCTTTTAATGCTTTGTAATTGCTTTTATGAAGTCTGAAATATTCTTTACAAAGTGTTTTCTCACTCCATAATTCTCTTTTCTGTGTGCATGGCTGATGGCATATTCAGAGCACTAATATTTGAGCTTGATGAGAACACTCAATGATGTCTACTGTATTTAGTAATGATTTCTTTTCAACTACTAGCTTCATTGTCTCAGTTGATCAGATCTTGAGAGAGAATGACCACTCATCTTCCAAATCTGAAACTTTTGTTGATAATGCACCATCTCATTTTTCTCAGTCTGATTCATTTCTATCACATTCACATTCTTGATCTGTGCTCTTTTCTATGCTGTGCCCATTCTCAAGCATTGATTCTGTCTTCAATGCACTCAAGATATATTGAGTTGCTTCATAACATGACTTATAAGACAGTTTCTGCTTTGTAAATTCATTTATGAAGTGATATTGAGAGTCTCAGCTAATGCTTTTCTTTCTCTAGAAGTCAGTCTCATCAACTTCTTCTCTGTCTGCTGTGTCTGCTTCTGCTTCTGCTTCTGCTTCTGCTTCTCTGACCTCTGCCCCAGCTGTTAACTTACTGGCCAGAACATCAGTTACTATGAGTCATCTTTCACTCTTAATCTCAGATCAGAATTCATCTGATTGTGAGAGATGACTTCTTGCTTTCTTCTCTCTTTGATCTGCAACTCTTACTGATCCAACAAACTCTGTTCAGCTGAGAAATAGAGTCCAGCTTCAGAAAGAAGTTCTGATCATTATGACAGATAATTATTCTCAGCAGTCATGTACAGCATGCTGAAATAATTTAAATCTCCCATTGAGACAGTGTGTTGCAAGTTCTCTTGATAGAGACAGATGTAATAACTGTGTCTATCAGATACATAAAACTTATTCTTTCAATTCTTAGAATTGCCCTCTTGTTTTCTTTCTTTTGTTACTGTGGGCTTTGACCACTAATAGTCTAGTTTTCTCTTTCTCTTGTGGGCTTTGGCCATTAATAGTCTAGTTTTTTCTTTTATCTTAGAGTAAATTCACTACTTCTGCTTCATGAACTACTTCTTGACAGTTGTAAATGTTTTTACAGACTGAGTTTTCTTCTAAATTGATTCACTACTCAGATCACTGCTCTTCTGCTTCATGAATCAATCTCTAACTGCTTTGTAAATGTCTTTACAAACCTAACAAGACCTCTCTAAGTGCACATTCTCAGAATATGATGTAGATCAGACTTGTCTGAATGTTTTCTATGAAACTCAAACAGCTTCTTATCTGGATGTCTTACATTCTTTGAAGACTCTCAAGTTCTTTCCTCATATCTCTGCCACCACACAAGATATTCAATTGCTTGATCATTCTTATGAAAGTTAACAATCTTCTGTATCTGGTACTCTTGCTTCACAGAGAATGTCTTATGAATTGAATGGTATGATTGACTATTCACTCCCTTCCATTTCTTGTGTTTGATTAGAAGAGACACATGAAACACATTATATACTCTCAGCTCTGATGATAGTTTCAATTGATAGATTTGGGATCTCAATTTTTCCACAATTCAGCATGATCTGTGTCAGAGAACATTCAATTTCTTGCTAGAATGTGCTGTTCTAATGTTACAAAGATCTAACCACATCTGATCATCTTTGTAAAATGATATTGCAGTATGTTTCTTGTCATAGTAGCTCTTTTGATAGACTTGCATCTTTATAAGACTCTTCCAAGCTGTCTTATGCAGCTCTTCCAACTGATCTGTCAGTTTATGAAACTCAGTTGTGACTGGTGCTGGTAATTCTGCTTTCAGAAAATTCATCTATGAATGACTTGTCATCAAAAGCTCAAAGAGACTCTTCTCTGTTGAGAATTGTCTAGAGTTGTTGTAAGTAAACTCTGCATGAGACAATTTTTCAACTCAGTTGTCTTGTTCATAATTGATGAAGCTTTATAAGTACTGTTCAAGAGTACTATTCAGTCTTTCAGTCTGATCATCTTTTTAAGAATGAAATGCTGTGCTCATTCTTCTATCAACTTTGAGAAGATATAACAGATCTCCCCAGAACTCACTTATGAATATTGATTCACAGTCAGAAACTATGCTTGAGAGAAGTCCATGCAATCTGACTAGCTCACACATAATCAATTCAGCAAGTTGTTCAGATGTCAGCTCTTTTCTGACTGAAACAAAGTGAAACATCTTTGTAAACTGATTCATAATGATCAGAATACAGTTGAATTTCACTCTCTCAAAATTCTGACTTGACAGAAGATCTGTAATCATATTCATTGCAATGTGTTTTCAAGACTTTTCAGAAATTGACAAAGAAGACATCTCTTTTTGTGGTTTCATCTGAATCTGTCTGAATTTTAAGTAAACATCACAGACATCAACACATTCTTTCACAAGCTTCTTCATTCTTGACCAATAGAATCTGTGTGCTAGCAGTTTGTAAGTTCTTTCACTCACAAAGTGATCTGCCAGAGATAAATCATGGTGTCTTTTAATCAATTTAATTCACAGAGCTTCACTTATGGATATATAGAGATGCTCTTTCATAAAGAGGCAGTCTTTCTTCTCTGTTCAGTCTGTAAACTTAATTGAGTCTAACTGAAAACTCTTTCTAATCTTTATTGCATGGTCATCACCAGCAAGCATCTCAGATAACATTGTCATTATATTCAGAAATGCAGTTTCTTATGAGTCTGTTTCATTCAGAGCATCACTAAGAATGAACTACTTAACATCTCATAACTCATTCTTAAATCTTTAAATATCATGAGTATCATTCAGAAGCAGCTTTATGTAAGTCTGCTTTGATTTGTAACATGTCTTTCTGTTCACAGAGTGCACATTTCTGTTAGATAAGATATGTTCCAAGTCTTTCTTCTCAGCTTACTGATCAGAACAGATCAGTATGAAATGAAGCTGTTCAGCTGCTTCATGTTCTTGAGTATTCTCATATCTTAATGCTTCAGCATAGTCTGGTCTTTGCAAAGAATCATCTGCTGAATTCTTTGATTCTTTCACATAATCAATCTTAAATCAGAAAGCTGACAACTTCTGAACCCACTGCACTTGTCATCTTGACAGCTCTTGTGTGATTTCAAAATGTCTGAGACTGTCATGATCAGTCAGAACAGAAATGGATTGAATTAATCTCTCTAGTCAGCATCTTCATTGACAAAATGACTCAACTATGATCAGCAATTCTTGATCATGAATGTCATAGTTGTACTCAGCTGAAATTATCTTTCTTGAATAGAATTCCACTGATCTCCACATGTCATCATTCTGTAGCTGAAAGAGAATCTCACACACAGTGAATTCAGATGCATCTGTTTTCAGCTTGGTTTTCTTCTTTGAATCAAAGTGATATATCATCACTTGCTTCATAAATGTCTTCTTTAAGTCATAGCAGAATTTATGAGTCTCTTCTGTGAGAAAGCTGAATGAACTGCTCACTTCTTCACTTCTTCTTCTTTTCTTTCTGAATTGCCTCTTCTCTGACTTCCCACTCTTTAACATGTTAGTTAAACCAAGCATGAGCTTGGAGAACTTGGAAATGAACTGTTGATAGAAGTTAGCAAATTTCAGAAAGACTTGAATATTCTGATGACTCTTGAGCTCTGATCAAGAAATGATTGTGTTCATTCAGACTTTTTCCATTGAGACATCTTCTGACAATACCACATATTTCAGAAAGTCTATCTTCATAACACTGAATCAGCACTTAAATCTCTTGCAATAGAGTCCAGTCTCTTTCAGTGTCTTGAGCACTTTACAAACATGTTCAGTGTGTTCTTTCTCATTCTCAGAGTACATCACAACATCATCCAGATACATCATCACAAAGACATCTAAGTACTTTCTCAGTGTCTTGTTGATGTATGACTGAAATGCTGCTGATGTATTCATAAGTTCAAATGAAACCATCTGATATTCAAACATTTTCAGTGAAGTCTGAAAAGCTGTTTTCCATTCATCTTCCTTTTTTATTCATAAACAATGATACACATTCTTCACATCCAGCTGAATATAGATCTTAGCTTTTCCAATTCAATTCAGAATGTCTTCAATCAGTGGAAGTGAATATTGATTCTTGACTGTCTTTGAATTCAAGTCTCAATAATTCACACACATTCATAACTCTTCATTCTTCTTCTTTGCAAACAGAATGAGTGATTCAGCTGATGATCTGAAGAGTCTGATGAATTCACTTGACAAGATGGAGTTGACATACTCTTGTAAAGTCTCTGTCTCTGTCTCTGAAAGTCAATAAATGAGATCAAACTTTGGCACTGCCCCCAGCAACAACTCAATGTCTAGATCATTCTTTCAGTGAGTGGGCAAGAAAGCATCTTTTGCATCACTAAATGCATCAATCAAATCTTTATAACTGTGTGATATCTGCAGATTCACATTCATGATGATGACTTGTTCACTCTTATGAACTCTCATTACATAGAAGAATTTACCATCATTGACAAGTTCATTTAGAGAAACTGACTTGATTTTTGTCATAGAGTCTAATTCACTCTGTTTACAAAACTCAAGTGACAGATTTCTGAATGAAACAACAGAATCATTATGATGTAGTCAGAAGAGATCTAACATTATGTTCTTAGATATATTAGTAATCAATGCTTGCTTATTAAACATCTGTCAATTATTCATAGTATCTTGTGTCTCAAAGAAAATGTTTGTAATTTCTTCAGATACTAACTTTGAATGATTCTTTTCTGCAGTCTCCATCTCAATGTTCATTTCATGAATCTTTAGACCCAGTCTTACTGCAAGCTTCAGACTTATGATCAGAAAGAAACATAGTGAGTCTGCTGCAGCAGTTCACTTAACTTCTTTTTCTATCTCAGAGTTACAAACTCTGATGGACAATGTGATTGAGGGAACAGTTTGTAGCTCAGACAACTTCAATTATTTGATATTCATTCTATCTACAGACTGCTCTCCAAATTCCTATTTCTTTTTTGACTTGGTGCACTTATTCACATAGTGATCAGTCTCATTACAATTGTAGCAAGCATTCTTATCTGATTTTCCATCTCACTTTGAGTTTGTAAACTGAGAACTGAAGATTCTCTGGTGTTGGTTTTCTTTCTGTTGCAATGAGATTCAGATCTTGTTTCTATAATTCTGATCTTGTGGTTCATGAGCTCAATTTAAATAGAATGGTGTTCCACCATGATTGATATTTGTCTCTCAGATGGATTGTGACTTTGAGTTGAGAGTGAAGCTCTTGACACTGAGTCATAATTGCATTGCAACTGTCTGAATCTCATTCAGTTTCTCTGGGAGATCCTTCTGTTCATCCAGCTTGTTGTGCATAGATTTGTCATATTGCCATAGAAAAAGATGTTTGATGAACTTATTCACACTCTGTGTTTCTTCACCCACTTGTTGTAAATGTTGTTGGAATCATTGCAAGCAGTCAAAGTCTGATTCATCATCTCTTTTATGAAGATGAAAAAGGTTTCTCCAGACTAATTGAGTTCAGTTTTCAGAATCATCCAGTTGTAAAAGTAGAAATTGTTTGAGTTCAGTTCAGATGTTCAGAGTAGAGTTCTGAACTGAGTGTGATTTTCAAAGATCTTTCTCATTATAGTCCAACTCTGTGACTGCATACTTCAGAGTTTCATTGTTGTTCAGACCACTAGCATCTTAAATGAATTCTATTTGAGAGGTAAACTGTTGGTAGGCTGCATAGTTCTTGATCTGATAGTTGATCTTATGTTGTGGAGACTTGATAACTGAACTCTTCTTTGGAGAATTTGGATTAGAGATCAGAACATTAAGTGATTCTGTTTGCTCATGCTTTCTATTCAGAGTTTGTAAACTCTGCTGTAGTTCTTGAATTCTTTTCATGAGATGTATTCACTCTCTTAAGTTTTCAAGAGATTCTGTGTTCTCTGAAGATGATTTCTCAGTCTGGGTTATGCTTTCATTCAGATTTATTGTTGCACTTGATGTCTTGACTAACTCTGATACTGAGAAAAGAGTTGAGAATTCAGTTTGGTCTTGATTGTTCTGTCTTGTGGAAATCATTATTGGGCCACCTGCTTATTTAAGTGGCAAACTGTGAGAATTGAATGGTTGCAGATGACATGGCAATGGCTTACAGTCTTTGTAAATGAGGTTAGATTGGGTGAGAAGTGGTTACAAAGAAATCTAAGCATGAGAGAGAGAGATAACTTATATTGCTACAACAGTATCTAGAGTCTCTAGATATGTTGTCACTGATCTTTGTAAAGAAGTGTCTGTGGCAGATTTTGTGTGTTCAGCTTTGCTAGTGAGATCATGTGATCAGTTATGAGATCTACAAACCCCAGATGTCATGAAGCATGATCATCTAAGCATCAAGAAGGTTTTATGAACCTCTTTTAGATGATGGAATGAATGTAAGAAGGCCACAGCACAGAGTCTTACAAGAAGTTATTTAAAAAGAAAAGAAGAAGAGAGAAAATGAGTAATTTATTTAATTTTCTTATAAAAAAAAACTTATAAATTCTTTGATGACTTAAAGAAGACATTTATAAAGTAAGTAATGATATATTATTTTAGTTCTAAAAAGAAAATTAAACTGAAAATACATACATTTAAATTTATTATATGTGAAATTCTTTTTCAGCTACAAAATAATGACATATGAAGATCAGTAAGATTTTATTTAAGAAACATAAACTAAGTATATATATAACTTCTATAACATTTATAGAGTCATGTACATAAATCTTAATTAAATATAAAGTTTAATATATAACTCTTTTGAAATTAGTTTAAATTTTATTCTATAAAAGTTTATTTCAAACTTTATTTTCTAATAGAGTTACAGTAATAACATTACTATTTTAGTATTGCTTATATAAATTATTAATCAAGAAAAGAATAATAAATTGAGACAACAAATTACATTATATAAAATGTCATCATATGTAACATTGTCAATAACATTATAAAATTCAATGCTGCATAGTTTATTTTTAAGATTAATAAACTATTGCACATTATAATTAACTTTAATAAGTTTTATACTCAGTTATATCAACTTTCTATATCTCTACATTATGAATATTCAATTTTATAGAAAGTATCATTTACTGAAATCAGAATTTTATAAATGTCTCATACAATAATTCAGTTTTCTAAAAAGTATAACTACTTTTTATAAAACTATTGTAAGTATTGCACAATATACTGCATCATATTGCATCACACATGATGTAACACTTATAAATCAATATAAATATGTCATAACTTACATAACTTAAACTCTAAGTTCACAGTGTATAAATAAGATCAAAACTTTCACTGTAAAATATAATTAACAGAACAATTCAACAACTTCTTTAAATATTTATTAACTATTTTTTCTATACTATTGTTTTCTGAACTCTATTATCATTGTTCCCATTATACTCATTCATCAAAATCTTATATATAACTATATACTTATATATTTATATATATATATTTATAGCTATCAGTAAGTATATTCTACTAACTAAGCTTTTGTTGTATGAACTTCTACTGCACATTGACTTACTCACATGCTTTATAAGAAGATAGTTTAGTAAACATCATTATGTTCTGAATGAATTTATGAATTGTTGTTCTGATAATAAATGAATCAAAATTTCAGTCTGCAGAATAAAATATGTCAAAGAACTCTGATTCTGATTAAATTAATTTTAAACTATTTAGTGAAAGAACTTTAGAATTTTCTTTTAATATATATAATTAATAAATGTTAAAGACTTAAATTTATATGTGAGAATATAACATTGTCAAATATAATCAAATTTATATACTATATATTGTCTTATATAACATGTGTATAATATGTATAACTTCTATAACATTTACAGAGTCATATACATAAATCTTGATTAAATATAAAGTTTGATCTATAATTCTTTTGAGATTAGTTCAAATCTTATTCTCTAAAAGTTTATTTCAAACTTTATTTTCTAATAGAGTTACAGCAATAAGATTACCACCATAGTATTACTTGTATAAATTATTAATCAAGGAAAGAATAATAAATGAAGATGGCAAATTACATCATAATATCATATTACATCATATAAGATGTCATCATATATGACATCATTAATATCATCATAAAATTCAATGTTACATAGTTTATTTTCAAGATTAATAAACTATTGCACATTATATTTAATATTAATAAGTTTTATAATCAGTTATATCAACTTTCTATAAATCTATATCATAGATATTCTGATTTATAGAAAGTATTAGCCACTGAAACCAGAATTTATAGAATGTCTCATATAATAATTCAGTTTTCTAAAAGTATAAGTTACTGTATAACTACTTTTTACAAACTATTGCAAGTATTGCATAATATACTGCATCATACTGCATCATACATTACATCACACATGATGTAACAGTTATAAATCAAGACAAATATACCATAACTTACATAACTCAAACTCTAAACTCACAGTCTATAAATAAAATCAAAACTCTCACTGAAAAATGTAATTAACAGAACAATTCAACAACTTCTTTAAATATTCATTAACTACTTCTTCTATACTATTGTTTTCTGAACTCTATTATCACCATTCTCACTCTACTCATTCACCAAAATCTTATACATAACTATATACTTATATATTTATATATATTTATATAGTTATTAGTAAATATATTCTACTAACTAAGCTTTTGTTGTATGAGCTTCTACTGCACATTGACTTGCTCACATTATAGTATTGATATTTTATGATTTTTATTAATAAATTCTGCTAGATTTCAGATGCTGAGTGAAATGACTCAAGAGATAGAATTACTTTGACTATAGTTAAGTAGATATTTAACTATTTACAATACTGAAATAGATAGACACTTCATAATAAATCTGATTTCATTTACTGAATTCATTTTTCATTAGCTAGTTGAGCATTAATATATTGAGAAGTTGTGAAGACTGAGATTTTAAATTATTTTGTAAGAATTATTAAAATTTAAACTGTTCTTGAAGTTCTTAATTAAGCAAGACATGCTATCAGTTTATTATCTAATTCATATGATTATGAAAACTCTGTATGCTTTTTGATTGTGTAGTGGAAAATGATGTTTTATTCTCTCTTTTGCTTTATAGATAATCTTGAGATGCTAACTAACTACTTATCTGACTAACTACTTTGAGAAATATGTATAATGAGAAATTATATTAAGTTCATGTCAAAATCTCAGTTGAAAATTTTATGTCTCTGCAGTCAGTCTAAAAAAACTATGTGATGAAAATACTTATTTAAGAATATAATATTAATTATTGAATTTAAATATAAATTTTAATATTTTATATATTACTTAATAAATTATTTAGCTTTTTAGTACAATTATTTTACAACTTATAATAAAACTTTATTATATCAATATTTATTTAATAATTTAAATAGAAGTTCAAAAATAAAGAAAGTAAAAATAAATATAATATTTATAAATAACTTAATAAAAATGCTGTTTAGACAGAAGTTTAAAAAATTATTAAGTAATTAAGTTTTTTAAATTAAAACTTAATAAATAATACTTTATCATCTTTATTACTTATTAAATTAAAAAAATGTATTGAATAACAGTAGATTATTATATAATCTTTTAGAAAGTTTATATTATTAAATGATCTTAAATTTACTAATATTAAAGATATTCAACAATTTGCATTTTGCATTATCTTTGACTATTCAATAATAGATGATTTTATATAGATCTCACTAGTGTTTTGTTCTAGCAATAGATTGTAGATTGTTTGTCTATAAATAACAACATCAAACTCATCAGAATTTGACTGGTCTTGAATATTACAGATCTCCAATCACATGATCTTCATGCACTCTTTGTTTGTTTGTTAACATTGTACAATGTTGTGTTGAGTTACTAACCCATAACATTATGGTAGCCCACAGATCCAGGATTATGGCCTGCCGTTCAACAGAAGGTCTGAGTGTATGAGGCAAGCGCAATTACCAATTGCATTAGTGAGCATCTAGACAAACAAATAGTCAAAAACATCTCCTACAGGTTTGACAATTGACATTGCAATCATGAGCACCACTCCTTGAGATTTTACTGAGACTTAGCAACAGATAATGCCTTCCTTAGGAGACAACCTTGGACCACTACCCTCTGGTCCAGGATATTCAGTCGCTCATCAACGGGTCGAGCTCGATATTGATTTTCGAAATCGCATTCTGAAGGGCAACACTGAAATCACGATTCACCCCCACCGCAAGGACCTAAAATCCATTCACCTAAATTTTCGTCAAGGTGAATTAAAGCGGGTGGCCATCAACGGCAAAACACCAACAGTTCAATACACTGACCCCTATTTATCCATACGACTCTATGGTGTGCATCAACACCACAAGCTTTCCTCAAAGCTTGGATCACTAGCATCGATTCCTCCTGACTCCGAGCTTACAATCGTCATTCCGAAAACTATCAGGATAGAAGAACTCGATCCACTGTCTCTCGAAGCCCAGACTCAATCATCCTTGAGACCAGGAGGTGCCACAGATGAGCCAACAGATGCACCATCCGCCTTCAAGCCGGGAGATGTTGTGTCCCCCCGGTTCACTGCAATTACCATCAATGTCGAGTTCATAATAGACCGCCCTAGAGATGGCATACAATTTGTTGGTGTTGATATTTGTGATCCCCAATACCCTCATGTCTTCACAACTAATTTTGCCACCATTGGCAAGGGATGCTGCTTGTTTCCTTGCGTCCAGACACTATCCTCACGTTGCACATGGGATATCTCCATAACGTGTGCCCGGACTCTAGGTGATGCCCTTAGTCCCCATACTTGGCAATCCCCATCCGAAGCAAGAAACAATAATGCACATACTACCCCAAAACCTGGATTAAAGCTAAACTCAGAAGACCAGTCAATGGAAATGGTTATTGCTTGTTCAGGGGACCTAACTGATGAAATTATTGACGCGAATGACATAGCTAAGAAAACAGCCTCATTCAGTTGTTCCACCCCATTATCTGCGCTGCAAATTGGGTTTGCTGTTGGGCCATTTGAATATATCAATCTTGCACAATTTCGTGAGAGTGATGAAGATGATCAACTCGGCCAGAATGCTGTCCCTATTCATGCATTTTGTCTTCCAGGACGAGCAAATGAAATCAGGAATACTTGCTTTCCCCTTGCAAAAGCAATTGACTTTATCTCTCTAAACTATGGTTCTTATCCCTTTTCAAGTTACAAATTGTGTTTTATTGATAATGCTGCTCAAAACACATATCCTTATGCTGCACTAGCTGTGTGTAGCAACCGTTTGTTGTTTCCGGATGACATCCTAGACCCATTATATGAATCCACCCGCTGCTTAGTCCATGCTTTGGCTTCTCAGTGGGTAGGCATAAATATAATTCCAAAAGAGCCAACCGACAATTGGGTAATTATCGGTGTGGCGTACTACATTACGGATACCTTTATGAGGAAGTTATGCGGAAATAACGAGTTTCGTTATAGACTCAAGTCTGCGTCAGATCAAATATGCGAACTCGACATTGCTCGCCCTTCGATTTGGGCTATAGGTGCCCTTTTAAACATAGATACTTCTGAACTGGAGCTTGTTTCTTTGAAATCACCCTTGGTGCTCTATATTCTTGAAAGACGGCTTTCCAAGGCTAGCGGGAAAGCCACGGTTTCTCGAATACTGTCTCGCATATTCCTTAACGGCCGAATGGGTGATATGCCAAACAATTCGCTGACCACTACTTATTTTCAGAAACTTTGCGAGAGGTTTGGCCATGTTAAACTTGACTCTTTTTTTCAGCAGTGGATATATGGCGCTGGCTGCCCACGCTTTATTGCAACCCAAAGGTTCAACAAAAAGAAACTGGTTGTGGAAATGATGATACGCCAAGTTCAGTCTGAGATGGTTGCGGCTCGTGATCTTGATGAGTCCACTTTTATGCGGGACGTGAAAGAAGAACTCCAGAGTATTTATGCTGGCAATTTACAGCATGTCTTTACAGGCTCGATGACTATTAGGATACATGAAGCGGATGGGACCCCCTATGAACATATAGTTGAGATTAAGGAAGCAGTCACCAAATTTGACATCCCTTATAACACTAAATACAAACGCCTGAAACGCAACAAAAGACAGAAAGAACGGGTCGCCACATTGTCAGGGATCGATCTCAACTCTGAGCTACAGGATGACACTTTGCTCTATTGCCTGGGTGATGTTCTTCAATCCGAAGAGGAAATGCAGAAATGGAGGCTGGTAGATTGGACAAAGGAAGACGAGGATAGGATGGGCCAAGAGTCTTACGAGTGGATTCGTATGGATGCAGATTTTGAATGGATATGCAAGATGTCTCTGACTATGCCGGGCTATATGTACTTATCCCAGCTACAGCAAGATCGTGATGTCGTTGCACAGCTTGAGGTGAATAACTAACAATGGCTAAAACTTGACTCCTTGACTAACTATTTTAGTCAATTCAATACATGGCTGCCCAACGAGAACACCCATTAATATCAACTATATTTGTGCGGACCTTGATGGATAAGAGATATTTTTATGGTATTCGGACCGCTGCCGCGCAGGCATTGGTGAAACACGCAAAAGAAGACGTAGATTGGATAGGCTTGTTTCACCTTGAGAACGCTTTCCAAGAGCTGTTCTGTCTACATAATTCTCCGATGACACGATCAAATGACTTCTCAGATCTCGCCTCTTATGTTTTGCAAATCTCGATACCGCAGGCCATTTCCAATGTGAAAAACAAAGATGGGAAGGCTCCACTGAGAGTCCAAAAATTTCTTTATGAAAAATTAAAATTCAACGATAACTCCAGCAATAAGGTACCAACTGCTCTACCCTGCAGTCTACTTGTTTTACTAACATAATATTATTAGTTCTCAGATTGCCAATATGTCGCTACACTTATGCAGTCTATTGTTAAAGCTTTACTAAGCGAAGGAGAAGTACAGGGTTCCGGTTTGCATATTGGTTTAGACCAAGAAATAGAGCTGCAGGCGGAGAGCCGACTTAGGCTAGAGCTAATTGAAGAGATCAACCGATATAAGCGGATGGATGAATGGGCAAGTTCCTTCCAAAATATATATACGCGAACTGCAATTGATTGTCTACGCCGATTGATGAAAAATGGTGCAATTGATGTCGATTTGACCCAGTTTCTTCCATATACTCGTTTGGGCACTTTTGACATGCTTCGGCTAGACGCTTTTAGGGCATTACTTGAGCTGGGCATTTTCAAGCATCCGGAACTTCTCAGATGGCTACTCTACACGATGTCAACCGATTCTTCAGCCTGGATACGCCAAGAGCTATTCAGAGCGTTCGCAAGGAGTCTAGCCAATGTTGCGTTCGGCAAAGAAAGCGATGAGAATGAAGTATCTTTGACTAGTCACCTTGTGATTGAACAAGAGTCTTCTACAAATGCACGAGAGGCAAAGCTTGCTCGCAAGCAAACTATACCTGGTGCACTCGATGCCTTAAAAAATGAACTTTCAGGCAACGCAGCTTTAAGGGATGCTATATGGTCAGCATGCAATTCTCGTCAAACCAGTCTTAATGAATTGAACGATCTTCTCTGTGTTTGTTCGATTCTGTACGAGCCCATCGATCAAATGATAATTAGACTAAAGTATTCAAAGTATTGGAGAGCTGAGCATCTGGGTAATGTATGTGCCGATGTCGAGCCCAGATTCGTAGTAGAATGAGCTAACTGGGAACGCTATCAGGGCAAGATGCGGTTTTCGAAATCGGGTCAATATCGCACCGACCTTTCAGGCAGATCCAAACATTCTCCTATTCACAATAGCAACCACGGAGTAGACAAAAGAAAGCGAAATGATTCACATTCAACATCGGCAAGCCGAAAAATCACACTTAAAGTGCCCAAGCTCGCACTATTGCCATCTCCTTCCGATCCCGCAACTTCTTTTCAAACAGGGTCAGCAACTAAGCTGAAACTGAGAGTCAAGGTTCCCACCAACTCTAACACGTCTCCAATGTAGCTTTTAAACATTACATTTAATATTATTTTCACGAGGGCAAGCTGCTGATACCATTGAGTTGGTTTATACGGCGTACATTGGGCCATTAAGCAGTATTGACATGAAAATTCATAAGCGACTCCAAGCTACCACCGATATAACAATGCAGGATGAATTTCAGGCGAAAACAGCGCCTATTTATAGGTCGTTGATAATCGATTCTAACCATCAACATAGTCGATCGGTTCCACAAATCTCTATTAGGGGCTGTAGATTCATGCGTTCAAATGATGCCTATCCTACTTTCCGCATTTTTCAACGGTCCGAGATGCGCTCGAGTGCCTAAATTTACATCAGTTACCAAAGGTTTACATAGATAGCTGCGTGAGACAGGCGATATACTTCTAGCATAACAACCGAGTTTCCACGAATCACCTACTCCAATCGTGCATGAGACGATGAAAGTTTCTAAGTCATGGATTTTACTCTTACCACCATACCAAGCCGGCCTTTTTCTCCACCAGCTTTCTCCTCAATTGCTTCATCAAGCACGATATTCATGAACACCTATAACACGGTTAGAATCATAAGAGTAAATTCAAAGCCGAGAGTTGAAGACATCATAGCCACGAAGTACGCCAATAACTTTACGGTTCCCATTGATCTGGACGAACAAACGCTTTTCCATATACTACCAGTAAAAGTATAATTAATCAATGGTTCAAGCGTTGTCCGTTATGCTAATCATACCTTCTTTAGCTCGGGCTGAGCTTGAGGCATATTGAATGACCTTCAAAGAGTTGGTGAGTAAAATAGAAACCTTTCGCAATCGGTGATTTGATGAGCTGGATATTCAGTTTTGCCATGAAGAATTTAGGTAAGTATGGCACGGAGTACGGAGAGGTACTCTCATCATCTCAGACGCGTGCCGTTAAGATTCTTTAGCACGAATTTAGTGTTTTGAGCTAACCCATTTAGGTAATTCAGACAGAACCTGACCAGCACAGTGTCAGAGCTGATTTTCATCATATTTGCAAAAAGTTGAGTATTGTCATATAAATTTAAGAATTGTGAATCAGATTCATGTCATGCATGTTGAATTTGCTATTCTGAGAATTTAATATAATGTTTTTTTATATAGACTTTATTTATAATTATATTTAAATTTATTATAAAGCTTCTGTGAGAATATTTGATTCTCAAATATAATCAAATTTATATACTACATATTGTCTTATATATCATGTGTATAACATGTATAACATCTATAACATTTATGGAGCCATATACATAAGTCTTGATTAAATATAAAGCTTGAACTAAAGTTTGATCTATAACCCTTTTGGGATTAGTTCAAACTTTAATATATAAAAGTTTATTTCAAACTCTATTTTCTAAAAGAGTTACAGCAATAAGATTACTACATAGTATTGCTTAAATAAATTATTAATCAAGAAAAGAATAATAAATTGAGATGGTAAATTACATCATAATATGATATTACATTATATAACATGTCATTATATATGACATCATCAATATCATCACAAAATTCAATATTGCAAAGTTTATTTTCAAGATTAATAAACTATTGCATATTATAATCATCTTTAACAAGATTTATAATGAGTTATACCAACTTTCTATATCTCTACATCATAGATATTCAGATTTATAGAAAGTATCAGTCACTGAAATCAGAATTCATAAAATGTCTCATATAATAATTCAGTTTTCTAAAAAGTATAACTACTTTTTACAAAACTATTGTAAGTATTGCACAATATACTGCATCATACTACATCATACATTGCATCACACATGATGTAACACTTATAAATCAAGATAAATATGCCATAACTTACATAACTTAAACTCTAAGATCACAGTCTATAAATAAGATCAAAATCTCCACTGCAAAATGTAATTAACAGAACATAATTAACAGAACAATTCAACAACTTCTTTAAATATTTATTAACTACTTCTTCTATATTATTGTTTTCTGAACTCTATTATCACTGTTCTCACCCTACTCATTCACCAAAATCTTATATATAACTATATACTTATATATTTATATATATTTATATAGTTATTAGTAAGTATATTCTACTAACTAAGCTTTTGTTGTATGAGCTTCTACTGCACATTGACTTGCTCACAGATTATGAGCCCAGCTTATTAAGCTTATTAATCATAACTTGTCTTGATAAAATTGATTTAGTAAAGCTTAACAGTTCTGAGAATTATATATCTTGATCAATCAGAACTAAATCTACTTTGATCAAAGAAGACTTATATTCTTCTATTGAAAATGAGTCCAATACTCAGAAGATTTAAAAGATCTGACACTTATCAATCTTCTATGTGAAGATGGATCTTTTCTTCATATTAAAGATATGCCCAATGCAAAAAGAGCTTGGGAAAAGTTGCAAGAGTTATATAATTTCAAAGACTTTACTACAGAATTTCTCTTATTAAAAGAGCTATTCAATACTTCTCTAGAGAACTTTGACTCTATGAAAGAATACTTAAACAGAGTTAAGACTTTGATGGATGACTTAAAGAGTAAAGAAATTGTTTTACCAAGTCAAGTTATTATTGCTTGAATTTTGAACCATTTGAATGCAGAATATGAGAATTTCATTGCAAATGTTATTCAAACTTTGAGAAAAGATTCTCATTCTTATACCATTGAGAATTTATTCTCTGATCTCATTGATCAGGCAAGAGGAAAAGAACAAAGCAATATTTTACATATCAATGGAAAAGAAAACAAAAAGAATTCAAAACATTCTTATAAAAAACTTTCAAATGGAAAATACTGTCAGTACTGCAAATTAACAAGTCATATGACTGACAAATGCTTCTTTCTCTTTTCAGATAAAGCTCCAAAGAATTGGAAAGTTTGGAAGAATAAAAAACAACAAAACTCTTTCAAAAAGCAAAACAAAAAGCAGGAAGCTTTATTATTATTATTATTATTCTTCATTATAGTCTTGTGCAGTCTGAGACTATGAAGACTACCTGCAAGCTGTCTTGCAGAATTTAACTAAGTTACAAAAACAATGATCAGAGACATGATCATAGACAAATTAACAAATGAAAAACATACAAAAGTGTCAGGGCAGTGATTTATGTCTTTTCTCCACAGAAATTTGAAAACAAATAATGAGATTGTAAGTGAGATCTTTAAAGATACTCAGTCTGTTTCATTCAGAAGTCATTATTATTATTATTATTATTCATTATAGTCTTGTGCAGTCTGAGTCTATGAAAACTACCTGCAAGCTGTCTTGCAGAATTTAACTAAGTTAAAAAAACAATGATCAGAGACATGATCATAGATAAATTAATAAATGAAAAACATACAAGAGTGTCAGAGCAGTGATTTATGTCTTTTCTTCACAGAAATTTGAAAACAAATAATGAGATTGTAAGTGAGATCTTTAAAGATGCTCAGTCTGTTTCATTTAGAAGTCATTTTCTGATGACTATTTCAGTTTGTTTGAGAAACTTTTTCATCCATTTCAAATTTAATTTAGTGTTAAATAAAAATTCAAGTGACAGTTGTGAAATTTTAAACTCTTTCAAACACTGTTGTCTGTCATTCTTTAGACTTAAACAATTCATGAGCAAATGTTTTGGTGTTTCTTTGCAGTCACAGTGTCTGCAAATTTCCTATCATGATTTGATAGTCTTATTAAGTAAGAACCAAAGTAATCATGACTCAATTTCAACTGAATAATTATTGACCAAATCTGTTTGAGAAATGAAAGTGAAGAAGCTTTTCACTTTGATTTTGAATTAAATTGAGAGTAGTGATTTACATCACTTTCATTTTTAAAGATGTGTTTCAGTCATTCAAGCATTGTCATTTCTTTAATTTATCTCTTGATGTAAGCAAAAGAAATATACTTTTCAGCACAGTTTTGTCTCAATTCAGTTGCTTTCTTTGCAGCAATATCAGCTTCTTCATTATCAAAAATGCTCATGTGAACTGAAACTCAGTGAAGATGACACTTAATGTCTGTAGACTTAAGTTGTTTAGCAATTTTTCTAATTGATTCAATGTAGAACAGTTCAGCTTTCATATTCTGTGCATTGAGTATCTGAATAACAGCTTGACTGCCAGAAAACACTCATAGTTCTGAAAAGATTCTTGAATTTAAAAGAGTTAAAGCATTGAAGAAAGTCTTTTCAATTGCAAAGAGTTCAGCATCAAACACTTTCATATGTTTGCTCAATCTTCAAGAATATCTTTGATTTATTTCTGAAATATAAAGATCTGCATCAGTAGTCAGATTTTCTGACTGTGAACCATCTGAATACATGGTCAAAGAGTCTTTTAAATTGAGAAGAAGTTGTTGATGATTTTTCTTTGTAAGTATCTTCTCTACTGAATCAATTTAAATGTCAATGATTTCATTTAAACTTGAACTTCAAGATTTATTCCATTCTGAATTTACTGTTTCAATCTTCACAGAAGGAATCTGATCTGAGATTATAGAACATAGTTTGAACAAGTGACTTAAATATTTTTTAATTCTTTTTGTTCTTTTTCTCTTTCTTTTTCCAGATGTTTGTTCAACATGATCTAGAGTCCACTCATTCTGATTTCAGTCCAGAAATTTTCTCCAGTTCAACTCAATTTCATTAAATGTGGAGAAAAACTTGAAGAAACTCTTGTTCTGATTGCATGTTTTTCTGACAGTTTCAACAATCTGAAAGCATAGTTTCTACACAGCTTATTGAATCTCACTTTGGGTGGAGGAATAGCAGCTTTAATTTTCATAGCATAGATTAAAGAGATTCTGAAAGCTTCTAAAATCTTTCTTAAAGCTGAATTCTGAAGTCTTTCAAACTTGTGAAGTAGACTCTTTTGACCATTCCACCAAACTGAAACTCCAAAATCAGTAACAGAAGTGATGCAAGCCATGTACAGTTGTCTCATTGCTTGAAAAGTAAGATCTTTTTCTGTATTTAGAAGTCTTATTATCTGATTTAAGATTCTTTCAGCTGATGCAATTTTGATTTCCACATGTCTTTTGAAAGTGAGTTGATTGTCAAACCAGATTCTCAACCATCTGGGCAACTTCAAATCCAAACAAATCTTCATCAATCTATTCACTGACACAAAGTCAAATGCTTCTTTAATGTAAATAAAAAGAGCTGAAGTCATCAATTTCTTAGCTTTGGCAAGTTGAATGTCATGAGTGAGATTTAAAGCAGCATCAATTGCAGAACACTGTTTCTTTTCATCAAACTGATCAAAGTACAAGAGATCAGTAGTAGTTGCCCAGAAACTGAGTCTAGTGGCTATCACTCTTTCCATCACTTTGCCCAAACAATTCAGAAGTGAAATGATTCTGTAAGACTTGGGAATAGAACCATTTCTGTTTGGTTTCTTCAAAATGACTTCAGCAGCTTGTCTTCAGACATCAGAATGATAGTTCTTCTCAAACAGACTCTTATAGAGTTGAAACAATCTATCTTTAAAAACTGAATAGATTTTCTGTAAGATCAGAAAAGAGATTCCATCTGAACCAGATGCACTAACTTTTGAACCACTGAAGACTGATCTTTTAATTTCAATCTCAGTGATTTGCTGCCATTCCCACTTCTCACTCTCATGATATTCAGACCAATTGATTGATGGATATTCAGATGGTTTTCTGAAAAGAGTACTGATGAAAGCATTGCATTTCTCATCAA